>NC_052018.1:92374004-92381504 GCF_015832195.1 Motacilla alba alba
TGGTAGAGGGCACCACTGGGGCAAGGCAGGCACTGCAGGTCCAAAGCCCATTACCACCCTCTTTGATCCAACTCGGGTCTCGTCTGGGTCAGGATTGGTGCTGTCTAACCTGCGTGAATAGTCCCGTTTCTATAGGAGAAAATGCTTTGTTCGAGAGCACCTTCTTTAGGTGCTGGTGTTTTTGAGAACCAGCTGGTAATGGATGTGGTGTTTGAGGTACTCTTCCCCAGAAAATGATCTTGTAGAGCGTTGGTAGCAGGGAAATCTTCTCCTCACTGTCTACATTTTAAGGCAAAAGAGGAGGCAGTCTGGGAGCAACATCACTCAGAGGTGGCCCCGATTACTTGGGGAGCTCCAAACCAAAGATCTCTCCTGCATATTGAAATGCAAGTGCTGTGCTTGGAAAGCAGTCCTGAGGTCAACAGGAGAGGCAGCTGAGGGCAAGACTCAGGCCAGGGCAATTAATTTCTACCAAACAGTACAGTGGCATACTAATTGTTTTTTATATTAAAGTAGTTCTCCCATCCTGGGAGAGCAGTGATGAAAGGAGAAACATGCCAAGAGTGGGAACTAGGTTCTAGAGCTGCACTTGATCCTTGCCACCCATGGAGCATCTCTCCCCCACCCCTCCCATTTCTTCCCCTTTCTGCTGCTCATTCTCACTGATGCTCATTAGTGAAGCTTATTGCTTCTGCTGAAACAGGGGTGCAAGAGTCCCCCCTTGGTGCTGCTCCAAGGGATAGCCAGGAGAAATGCCTGGTGCTACACTGATCCCTTTTCTTTTTCACTGCCCTGCTTCTTTCCCTGCCATCAGGAAAGCACTCTGACTTTCCTACCTAGGCACTGGTGCAGACTGCAGTTTGTTCTGGATTTAGATACAGACCAGATTTATTAAATAACGCTTCTACACGTGTACCCTGGTACACAGTAGGAATGGATGGGGGTTTTTTTTCTAGCAGCTGCTCATGTGTCCAGGTAGCTTAAAATTTTCCAGGGAAAGGCATGGTGTGGAGGTTGTTTTGTTTCTGGTCAGTTCTGTCATGGCACTTCTATTTTACATGGTTGAATGTGCATGTATAGGGAATATATTTCTTGAAAGAAGCAGATCTTTCTTCCCTGCAGAAAGTAACATCTTTTTTCCTGGACAATGAAGCCAGGATGAGAACCTAAGACCAGCAGATACTGCCAAGTTCAGGTTTTAGTAGTAAGTTAAACACTAAACTAGGCTAGGTTTTGGTTTTTTGGATTTTTTTTCTAACCAATGGCTGTAAAATGTATCTGATCATTCTTTGCTGAATTGCAGAAGGAAATGGTTAATGTTTGTGTATGTTGCTAAACAAGATAAGATGCACCTGCAGTCTGAATTCCCATCTTGGTCATGAATGCAGTCTGTATCTTTGCAAACTAATCTGTTTAATCAAATATTAAGTTTTATTCAAATTCAAAAAGAAACAGACAGTGAATTGTTTTTCTGCATGATCTTTCTTTGTCATGCATCCTCTTTGCATCTCAAGAAAAATAGCCTTGTTGAGTCACAAAACATTTGCATAGATCAAAATTGAAGCACAACAGCAGTTTGTGTGCTGCTAAGACATCTGTAAAGGTGAAGAAGTTTAGCATGTTCTCCCTGACAGGAGGATTTAGAAACATTAGTGCAACTTTCTACAGTTTTATTTATTTTTAAACAGAATTCCAATCCAACTGGAATAAGTTTCAAAGTCCCAGTGAAAGCTATGTGAAAGCTATAATTAGTGAATTACAAAATTTTGAAATGAGGAGTTATTACATCTGACTAGAATTAAACTAATTAAACTTAAAAAAGGAGATATTTTATAGCAAGCTGGATAACTCTGTGCTGTTGATAAAACCTGGGCGATGAACGAATGCTTTGCAGCTGGCTAGCCCTTCTTTGGAGGGATTTGAAGATGCTCTGAGATGCAGTTATTTGGAGCTTTGCTGATTAAAAGTACCTGAGGTGCAACTTAAGAAGCAGCTTGGCTTTACTGCTGCAGACTTTTTTTTACCTGATACAGCCTATTCTTACCACTTTTCCTTCAGCTCAATGCATGCGTGGGCTAGAAAAGCCTGTTAGAGCATTTGTGGAGGCTCAGGCTGAGAGTAAAGGAGTGAAAGATCATCTCTGCTGAAAAATATTTTTGCTAAAGAGGAGCATTACCTGAAAGGAGATTGAAGTGCAAATGAATAAAATGCTGTTCAGTGCCACCCCTGTGCTTCTCCTGTTAAAACACACGAGAGCATGTATATGTTTTGTCCCTATATGTTTTGTTCCCAGTCTTTCACTTCCTATTTCTTAGGGCTTTGCCGTTTTTCTGCTGCTGCTGTTTTAGGTGAGGCAACATTGTACTGTGCAAACCCACAATGCTGAGACTCTCAGGTTGTTTGAACACTGCTTTAGGTTCAGCTGCAGTACACCAGTACACTGTTCCTCTGATCTTTTATGTTCCTGAGCAGATGTCTTTCATTAATTTATGGATTTATCATCTTTTCTTTATCTCCTTTTTTTTTTCTTTCCTTTTTTTTTTTTTTTTTTTTTTTTACACCTGGCAGCTGGCTCAAGTTTCAGCAGTTATTGTCTATTTTGCATTACCCATAGAATTGAATGTCATCTGTCTTCACAAAGCTATAGCGAAGAGAATTGAGGCAAGCCACACGAGCTGCTGGGACAGAGCTTGTTTGCGTTCCATTCGGCACCCCTCCTCCCTTTACCTCCTTAATATTTATTTGTGCTCGTTTTCTTTCCTGGCCTTGAATGGGGCTTAGCTCGTGTTCGGTACAGCTGTATGTTTACTGAATCTATTTCATCATGAGTCATTGTGCGTGTGTAAGTATCCTGGAAACAGCTAGTGCTTTCTTGGAAGAACAGTTGCTTTTCAGCCCAAGCACTTAAAAAGGAAATTAAGCAATTGGTCAGTTCAGTTGTTTTTTTTTTCTTAAATAGCAAGGAGTTATCTAAATTCTTAGCTCTTAAGTCTGTCATTAACAATTTTTTGCTAGATTATTACAGATCGTATTTTTTATCATAGTAAAGCATTAACCTTAGGATCAAGATATACAGATTTGTTGCATATTTGATATTACTTTAAGGCTGCCAAGTGCTTAAGAACAAGTATAATTTTAATAAAAAATGGATTGCTGGGAATTTGAGTCTCAGAGCATCTTTTAATACACGCTTCATTCAGTATCAATATCCTCTGGCATTAGAGCAGAAAATATTTAAAAATCCTAAATGCAGAAGGAATCAAAATGCTTAGACAACTGTCTAATATGCTTAAATCCAGCAAATGTGAGGGGGGTTTTTTGAAGTTTAAGTCCATCCTTGAGCTTGCATTGAAAGAGAATATACACCAAACCTGATGTTAACATGTTGTCGGCATCAGAGGAAATGCAAATTAAGGAGACTCAGGATTACTTTTTTTTCTCTTCTACTGGAGTTCCCCTTTGGACCCCACTTTTCTGAAAGGATCACATAACAAAATGGATTTCTGGCATAGAAGTTTTGATTTGTCTAAAACTCTTATCACTGAGCAATAGGTGACAGCTTGCTACTATTATTTCACTTACGTATTTTGACAGATGGCACTGCAGAGTGTAATGCTCTTTTAGACTTCTCTATCAGTCTAATGGAGGTAACTGGAGGTTCTTTCAACTCTTCTCTTGGCACAAGAAGTATGTCAGTCATAAATTATCTTCTTTGTAATCATTAAGCATCTAAAACAAAATGCAAGTTCAGCTGAGCCGTTTTCCATGTACTTCCAGATAATAAGAGGTTTTTAAACTAATATTGTCAATGCCTTTTTATTTTTAAATGCTTCATTTTTCTAATCTAAAAACGAACCTTGTAACTAGAATAAAGGGAGAGGGTTTCTGCAGATTTCAGGAATTAGGGAAAAAGGAATTTTGCTGAAAAAGCCTAGCTAATCATCAGTAGGCTGATGATAAAAATTAGTCTGGGTTTCCCATCTCGAGGCCTGGAGTGGGATGTTCTGTGCTGATGTGCACTCGGCTGTAAGGCAAAAGAGGCACCTTGGCTGCAGTGCATCTGTCAACTTGGTTGACCTTCCCCCGCTGTAAGGTGTGAACCAAGTGAAATTTTCAACAACTGTGTTTAGGAGAAACAGTCCTTAGAGAAGCTTCTGGGAAGAACCCTTAATTGACCTTGTGGGGGCCACATTGATTTTCTCCACGTGCATCTTCATTTCTGATAAATTATAAAGCCATTAATTTGCTGAGGAAATGGCAGGGCCAGCCTGCGGCACAGATGTGACCAGAGCCGTCCTAGCACGCAGTTCACAAAAGGGAGCCAAGAAGCTGGGAGAAAAATCAGCAAGCTGAGATTGTTATGGTTAGCTTCACATTCCCTTGGGAACTCTTTTAGTTGCTTCTGTTTACAGATCTAAAAGGTAATGATGTTTCCAGGATAAATAGGCTGCCTTATAGGGTAAGTGGCCATTTATTGATCTGCTAGCCCTCATGTATTGATTGGTTAGCCCCAAATAGAGCTCCGTTCTCCAAGGAGTTAACTGTGTAAATCAGGAGGCGACAAGTTTGTGGCAGAGGGATTCAGCAGCCAAGGGGCTCTGTCTGCTACAAATTTCACTTTGATTTGCAGGCGAGCTGCTGGAGGAAAGCAGCAGCAGGACTAAGGAGACCTACCCAAGATATTAAAATTCATTTACACTGATGGAACAGGTGAAATGCGCTGTCTGTGTAAAACTGCTCAAAATCATAAAGTGCCTCTGATTGTTGTATGTGCATTGGTTTTATTGTGTGAAAGCAGCACAACACCGAGAGGAAAAGAAGCTTTAGCTGGCATTGCAAAGGAGAAGGAGAAAAAAGCTCCCAGTAAGTTTTCTGCGGCACATGCTTCCTGCGTTTGTTTCCGTAGCAACAAGTGAACGTACATATGGTACACAATCCCTAAACTTGCAAGGTCCCTGAGACCCAGCGCCTAAACTGATAGGAAGCACAGGGTTAAATTATGTGGCCTCTCATCCTGTGTTTGCCTGTTTTACAGAAAATTACAGCACAGAAGTTCAGATGTTAATACTTTCTCCTGTAGTCTGGGGAACGATAGGGTATTTAACGGGGCACTTTGCTAGCTCTGTACATTCAGAAACAGCTTTCTCAAGAAAAGAA
Organism: Motacilla alba alba; assembly: GCF_015832195.1. NCBI lineage: Eukaryota > Metazoa > Chordata > Aves > Passeriformes > Motacillidae > Motacilla > Motacilla alba. The sequence continues at coordinate 92,379,162 of NC_052018.1, forward strand.
TTTTCCTTTACTAATTCAATCCTACATGCAGGAAGGCTTGTCACCGAATCACTTGAAAAAGGCCAAGCTCATGTTCTTTTACACCCGGTACCCAAGTTCCAATATGCTGAAAACCTACTTCTCAGATGTAAAGGTAAGGAAATCTCTTCCTCCCCCTCTCCTTTCTCCTCACTGCATGCTGTATTTTCTCACAAAATGGTATTGTTTTATCATGTTAGAAATTAATAATATTTCTGGGTACATAAAGGCTACATCCTCACCTTATTCACTTGTTCTTCCTGTTGAGGTGTACCCTGCTTGTGCCTGGATGAGGAAAGGGAATATTTCTAAATCTTAAAAAAAAATTGAAATTTTAAAGCAAAGTAAGAATAATTATTACAGTAAATTAAAGGGTCTTCATTATATATCATATTAAAAAAGGAGATTTTTGTGGTGGTAGAAATGTACTTCCAAGAACATTTTGGAGCAGTTCTCAAGTGCTCCCTCATTGTTTCATTTCAGTTGGTTTCCTCATATTTGTGCTTACATAAGCAGAGTGTAGAATCCCTTTCTTTCTGTCAAAAAGAAACAGTACATTGAAATTCTCCATGCAGAAGCTGCTTAAAAACAAAAGTGATGATTGTCTCTTATTTACAACTTAATTTGTTGTTGATGCAGAGTACACTGAGCATAAGGAGGATGAATAAAGTGACAGATTCAGGCCACATTATTCAAATGAGGATATGAAAGCTGTCGACATACAGCTGCATCCTCCCTCATTCTACAGAATATTAGAACCTCCTGATTTTTTTTTCTAAAAGTAATTGTTCCTTCACATCAACTTGATTTTGTGTTAATCATCTAAGTTTTTTTTAAAAAAAACCCATAGATTGTGTTTTAATGATTATATTGGTATGCATGGTGTCATTATCTAAGTAACTTTATAAACATTACATTAGCTTAAATTAGTTTGTTACATATCGTTCGTGTCGTTCCCCACCCACCCCCCCCCACCCCCCCCCCCCGCCGTGTCTCCCCTCAAACAAATTACAGAAATCCTTCTTTTAATCACTTTGGGGTTATGGTTTTGGTTTCTTCAGTCTTAGTGGAAGATTATCCCACAGGTTGTGAACTTGGCCCAGTTTCTGCTGATCAGTTTTCTTTGGTCAAGTTTCTTGGCAGTTTTTCCCTTTATTTTTTTTTTCATTTAATGTTACTTGCACATCTCAGTACGCTCCTGCCCCTCACAGCCGTGTCCTTGGAGGTTCCTCTATTCAATGCCATGTGCTGAGCGGGTGGTGACAACATTTATAAAAAGGAGGGGGGGAAGCAATACAGGCACTTCCTAGGCTAAATGGCTGGTCAAGAATCATTAAACACAAACAAAAAAAGCTGCAAATGGTGCAGCAGGCCAAGTGGAGGGTTTGCTCTCAGAGTGGATCCACCTGGAATTGAAAAATCGGAGGGAGCGTTCCAGGCAACACTGCTCCGATGAGGTGCCACAGGCAGATATAGAACTGGCAGTGCTGCTGAGGAGGGCCTGCTCTGGGGCTGCTCTGTGACTGTGCCCCTGCAAGTTCACGCAGCCAGGTGTGCTGAAGTGGGGATATTTTTATGGTGGCGTTTCTGCATTTTTTTCCACTTTTAAAGAAGATAGACACTTGTGTGTTTGTGTGCACACGGTGACTTTGTCTTCTGACAAAGTTGTATAAAATACAGAAATTTACTTTAGTTCACTGAACATTTATACAGCACTAGGAGAAGCCCAAAAAGGCTTTACAAACCACCTGTTTGGGATGGAGTCATTTGTCCAAAACCGATAGTATCCACTTCCCTGGGGACACGTGCCAGCCACACATGGTCAGCACCACCAGAAAACCTGGGATGTAAATATTAAATGCACTAATCTTTTCTTGAGCTTTTCCATACCTTTAAATGCTTCAAAGTGCTTAGCATGTGTCTGCAGTTTCTAGAGCCAAAGGATGCTCCCTCTTTAGCCCATGTGCAGTTGCTTCACCCCTCCTTCTTACGGAAGCGAGAGGACATAATTTTGCTTAAATGGAGCCAGAACGTCCTTGTGGTTTAAGCAGGTGTCCGCTACCAGTGCCGATGAGGACAACTGCTTGCCACTGGAATGCTCTCATCCATGAGCTGAGAACACATATGTAAATAGGTACCCTAATGAGACGTTTCCATGTGCTGCGCTGGCCAAATGTTTGGTTCTGGAGATTGTGGCTATATTAATAAAGATGTATGCGTAACGCGTAATACTTGAAGCAATCGTGTTTAATTTCATTACTAATTGCCCTTAAAAATGAAAAGAAACTGTATTAGCACAGTGATTTATTTCAGAAATTTAAACAG